>NW_027596558.1:0-20000 GCF_964194155.1 Cetorhinus maximus | reverse complement strand
GCTGAATGAGCCTCCTCCTGTTCCTGTGTAACAGGCTCGAGGGGCTGAATGGGCCTCCTCCTGGCATGTGCTGAGGGAGTGCCGCACTGTCAGAGGGTCCCTGCTAAGGGTGTGCTGCGCTGTTGGAGGGTCAGTACTGAGGGAGCGCCGCACTGTATGAGGGTAAGGACAGAGGGAGTGCTGCTCTGTCGGAGGGTTAGTGCGGAGGGAGTGTAGCACTGTAGGTTATGAGGTCTGTGGTTGTTTGTGGGAGCTTACTCTGTACAGAATGGTTGTCACTTTTTCTATGTTACACTAAATGCACTATCTCCCAGCGCGGTGTCAGTCCCCAAGAGCAGACTCGCTCACTGAGTGACCCTGATCACACTCCGTGACTCCATCTTACCTAAGATTCCTCTGCTCCATCTATCTCCAGGTATGTCTCTGGTCCCGTACAACATGAAGCCTGGTCCTGTGGTGAGCAGCAATCAGCCCGCAGTCGGTAAGTGACTTCCTGGTGTGGGATTCATACAGAGTACGGGGATTCCTCTGCACTGGTCCTCCTCTGCATTGCTACCTTTGGTCCTCCTGTCCTGGGAGACAATCCCAGCTCGTCACTCTGTATAAACTTATACGTTTGACAGAAACTCCACTTGTGATCTGCACCTGTTGGCCCTCGTGCTGTGCGAGATTTCACCCCTCGACGTGACCTGGATTTGTGGGGGCAGGGCACAACGTGAAGGTTTGCAGATGACCTGAACCCTTGGAGGGCAGTCAACGTGAGGGTAGCGATGGCTGACAGTGAGCCCTGGACAGGCTGGTGGAATGGGCGGACTGGCGGCCGAAGACATTTCAGGCAGAGAAAGGTGTAATGAGACAATTTGGCAGGAGGCTTGAAGAGGGGACAGTGTAAACAAAGCGATGGGGACAGGAAGACAAGAGTACGGACACAAACCTCTGAAGGTACAGGACCAGCTCCGAAAGCAATTGGGATTCCGGACTTCATTAATCGGGACGTTGAGAGAAACATCAAAGAAGGTTCCTCCCAACCCTTCGTAAAGCACCGCTTGGGTCTGGCCTGGAATATCGCTTCCGCTTCTGGGCAGCGCACGCTTCAGGGAGAGATGGTGAAGATTCGGAGAGGGCGCGGAGGAGATTTCCCAGATCCCGATTCCCCCCGGGAGAAGTAGACCAGGGTCTTCGGTCCACGCGGAGAGAGGCTGGGAGGAGCCGTGGTCTCGTTCCCCTCGCAGCAGAGGAGCAGGTTAAGGGGGAGGGAAAGCAAAACACTGCGGGCGCTGGAAATCTGAAACAAAACCAGAAAATGCTGGACAAACTCAGCAGGTCCAACAGCCTCTGCGGAGAGGAAGGCAGAGTTAAACTTTCGAGTCCCTGTGACTCTTCACCAGGACTGAAGAGAAATAGAAATGGGGTGAAATATAAGCTGTTTAAGGGGGGGTGGGACAGGTAGAGCTGGATAGAGGGTTAGGGTTAGGGTCAGGGTTAGGGGGTGTGGGACAGGTAGAGCTGCATAGAGGGTTAGGGTTAGGGTCAGGGTTAGGGTTAGGGGGTGTGGGACAGGTAGAGCTGGATAGAGGGTTAGGGTTAGGGTTAGGGGGTGTGGGACAGGTAGAGCTGGATACAGGGCCAGTGATAGGCGGAGGCAAAGGAGAGATTGCCAAAGGTGTCATAGACAAAAGGTCAAAGGGGCGTTGATGGTGGTGATATTAGCTCAAGGAGGTGCTGATGGTGACATTATGAGTAGAAAGCAGGACGAGCAAGGTACAGATAGAACAAGTGGGGGTGGGGTTAGGGTTAGGTACAGATAGCCCTAGTGGGGGTGGGGTTAGGGTTAGGTACAGATAGACCTAGTGGGGGTGGGGTTAGGGTTAGGGTTAGGTACAGATAGTCCTAGTGGGGGTGGGGTTAGTGTTAGGTACAGATAGTCCTAGTGGGGGTGGGGTTAGGGTTAGGTACAGATAGACCTAGTGGGGGTGGGGTTAGGGTTAGGGTTAGGTACAGATAGACCTAGTGGGGGTGGGGTTAGGGTTAGGTACAGATAGCCCTAGTGGGGGTGGGGTTAGGGTTAGATACAGATAGACCTAGTGGGGGTGGGGGTTAGGGTTAGGTACAGATAGCCCTAGTGGTGGTGGGGATGGGGTTAGGGTTAGGGTTAGGTATAGATAGCTCTAGTGTGGTTAGGGTTAGGTACAGATAGTCCTAGTGGGGTTAGGGTGAGGGTTAGGTACAGATAGCCCTAGTGGGGGTGGGGGTTAGGGTTAGGTACAGATAGCCCTAGTGGTGGTGGGGATGGGGTTAGGGTTCGGTACAGATAGCCCTAGTTGGGGTGGGGTTAGGGTTGGGTACAGATAGTCCTAGTGGGGTTAGGGTTAGGGTTAGATACAGATAGACCTAGTGGGGGTGGGGGTTAGGGTTAGGTACAGATAGCCCTAGTGGGGGTAAGGGTTAGGTTTAGGTACAGATAGCCCTAGTGGGGATGGGGTTAGGGTTAGGGTTAGGTACAGATAGACCTAGTGGGGGTGGGGTTAGGGTAAGGGTTAGGTTCAGATAGACCTAGTGGGGGTGGGGTTAGGGTTAGGGTTAGGTACAGATAGACCTAGTGGGGATGGGGTTAGGGTTAGGTACAGATAGTCCTCGTGGGGGTGGGGATAGGGTTAGTGTTAGGTACAGATAGACCTAGTGGGGGTGGGGTTAGGGTTAGGTACAGATAGACCTAGTGGGGGTGGGGTTAGGGTTAAGGTTAGGTACTGATAGTCCTAGTGGGGGTGGGGTTAGGGTTAGGGTTATGTACAGATCGTCCTAGTGGGGGTGGGGTTAGGGTTAGGTACAGATAGACCTAGTGGGGGTGGGGCTACGGTTAGGGTTAGGTACAGATAGCCCTAGTGGGGGTTAGTTTTAGGGTTAGGTACAGATCTCCCTAGTGGGGGTTAGGGTTAGGGTTAGGGTTAGGTACAGATAGTGTTAGTGGGGGTGGGGTTAGGGTTAGGGTTAGGTACAGATAGTCCTAGTGGGGATGGGGTTAGGGTTAGGGTTAGGTACAGATAGACCTAGTGGGTGTGGGGTTAGGGTTAGGTACAGATAGACCTAGTGGGTGTGGGGTTAGGGTTAGGTACAGATAGACCTATTGGGGGTGGGGTTAGGGTTAGGTACAGATAGACCTAGTGGGGGTGGGGTTAGGGTTAGGTACAGATAGCCCTAGTGGGGGTGGGGTTAGGGTTAGGTACAGATAGACCTAGTGGGGGTGGGGTTAGGGTTAGGTACAGATAGCCCTAGTGGGGGTGGGGTTAGGGTTAGGGTTAGGTTATGATTACCCTAGTGGGGGTGGGGTTAGGGTTAGGGTTAGGTACAGATAGCCCTAGTGGGGGTGGGGTTAGGGTTAGGTACAAATAGCCCTAGTGGGGGTGGGGTTAGGGCTAGGTACAGATAGCCCTAGTGGGGGTGGGGTTAGGGTTAGGTACAGATAGCCCTAGTGGGTGTGGGGTTAGGGTTAAGTACAGATAGCCCTAGTGGGGGTGGGGTTAGGGTTAGGTACAGATAGACCTAGTGGGGGTGGGGTTAGGGTTAGGTAGAGATGGACCTTGTGGGGGTGGGGTTAGGGTTAGGTACAGATAGCCCTAGAGTGGTTAGGGTTAGGGTTAGGTACAGATAGCCCTAGTGGGGATGGGGTTAGGGTTAGGGTTAGGTACAGATAGTCCTAGTGGAGATGGGGTTAGGGTTAGGGTTAGGTACAGATAGTCCTAGTGGGGACGGGGTTAGGGTTAGGGTTAGGTACAGATAGTCCTAGTGGAGATGGGGTTAGGGTTAGGTACATATAGTCCTAGTGGGGGTGGGGTTAGGGTTAGGTACAGATAGACCTAGTGGGGATGGGGTTAGGGTTAGGCACAGATAGTCCTAGTGGGGGTGGGGTTAGGGTTAGGGTTATGTACAGATAGTCCAAGTGGGGGTGGGGGTGGGGTTAGGGTTAGGTACAGATAGCCCTAGTGGGGGTGGTGTTAGGGTTAGGGTTAAGTGCAGATAGTCCTAGTGGGTGTGGGGTTAGAGTTAGGGTTAGGTACAGATAGACCTAGTGTGGTTAGGGTTAGGGTTAGGTACAGATAGTCCTAGTGGGGGTGGGGTTCGGGATAGGAACAGATAGACCTAGTGGTGGTTAGGGTTAGGGTTAGGTACAGATAGCCCTAGTGGGGTTAGGGTTAGGGTTAGGTACAGATAGACCTAGTGGGCGTTAGGTTTAGGGTTAGGTACAGATAGTCCTAGTGGGGGTGAGGTTAGGGTTAGGTACAGATAGCCCTAGTGGGGGTGGGGTTAGGGTTAGGGTTAGGTACAGATAGTCCTATTGGGGATGGGGTTAGGGTTAGGTACAGATAGACCTAGTGGGGGTGGGGTTAGGGATGGTACAGATAGCCCTAGTGGGGTTAGGGTTAGGGTTTGGGTTAGGTACAGATAGCCCTAGTGGGGTTAGGGTTAGGGTTAGGTACAGATAGTCCTAGTGGGGGTGGGGTTAGGGTTAGGTACAGATAGCCCTAGTGGGGGTGGGGTTAGGGTTAGGTACAGATGGTCCTAGTGGGGATGAGGTTAGGGTTAGGTACAGATAGTCCTAGTGGGGGTTAGGGTTAGGTACAGATAGCCCTAGTGGGGGTGGGGTTAGGGTTAGGGTTAGATACAGATAGACCTAGTGGGGGTGGGGTTAGGGTTAGGTACAGATAGCCCAAAAGGGGGGTGGGGTTAGGGTTAGGTACAGATAGTCCTAGTGGGGGCGGAGGTGGGTTTAGGGTTAGATACAGATAGCCCTAGTGGGGGTGGGGTTAGGGTTAGGAACAGATAGCCCTAGTTGTGGTGGGGGTGGGGGTTAGGTTTAGATACAGATAGACCTAGTGGGGGTGGGGTTAGGGTTAGGGTTAGGTACAGATAGCCCTAGTGGGGTTGGGGGTTAGGGTTAGGGTTAGGTACAGATAGCCCTAGTGTGGATGGGGTTAGGGTTAGGTACAGATAGTGCTAGTGGGGGTGGGGTTAGGGTTAGTGTTAGGGACAGATAGTCCTAGTGGGGGTGGGGTTATGGTTAGGTACAGATGGACCTATTGGAGGTGGGGTTAGGGTTAGGTACAGATAGTCCTAGTGGGGGTGGGGTTAGGATTAGGGTTTGGTACAGATAGCCCTAGTGGGGGTTAGGGTTAGGGTTAGGTACAGATAGCCCTAGTGGGGATGGGGTTAGGGTTAGGGTTAGGTACAGATAGACCTCGTGGGGGTGGGGTTAGGGTTAGGGTTAGGTACAGATAGACCTAGTCGGGGTGGTGTTAGGGTTAGGGTTAGGTACAGATAGTCCTAGTGGGGTTAGGGTTAGGGTTAGGTACAGATAGACCTAGTGTGGGTGGGCTTAGGGTTAGGTACACATAGCCCTAGTGGGGGTGGGTGTTAGGGTTAGGTACAGATAGTCCTAGTGGGGTTGGGGTAAGGGTTAGGGTTAGGTACAGATAGACCTAGTGAGGCTGGGGTTAGGGTTAGTGTTAGGTACAGATAGCCCTAGTGGGGCTGGGGTTAGAGTTAGGGTTAGGTGCAGATAGACCTAGTGGGGATGGTGTTAGGGTTAGGGTTAGGTACAGATAGCCCTAGTGGGGTTAGGGTTATGGTTAGGGTTAGGTACAGATTGCCCTAGTGGGGTTAGGGTTAGGGTTAGGTACAGATAGACCTAGTGGGGATGGGGTTAGGGTTAGGGTTAGGTGCAGATAGACCTAGTGGGGATGGTGTTAGGGTTAGGGTTAGGTACAGATAGCCCTAGTGGGGTTAGGGTTATGGTTAGGGTTAGGTACAGATAGACCTAGTGGGGGTGGGGTTAGGGTTAGGTACAGATAGACCTAGTGGGGATGGGGTTAGGGTTAGGTACAGATAGACCTAGTGGGGGTGGGGTTAGGGTTAGGTACAGATAGACCTAGTGGGGGTGGGGTTAGGGTTAGGTACAGATAGACCTAGTGGGGGTGGGGTTAGGGTTAGGTACAGATAGACCTAGTGGGGGTGGGGTTAGGGTTAGGTACAGATAGACCTAGTGGGGATGGGGTAAGGGGAAAGGGATCGAAATGGTCTAAAAGGTGGAGATGTAACAATGGATGGAAATACATTTAAAAATAATAATAGAATTAGGTGGGAAAAGAATAATCTATATATACAAATATATGTAATAATTATTAGGAAAAATTTGATGAAAAGTGATGGGGATGGAGGAGGGAGTTCCTGGTGTGAAGTTGTCGAACTCCATGGTTAAGTCCGGAAGGCTGTAAAGTGCCCAGTCGGAAGATGAGGTGCTGTTCCTCCAGTTTGCGTTGAGCTTCACTGGAACAATGCAGCAGGCCAAGGACGGACGTGTGGGCATGAGAGCAGGGTGGGGTGTCGAAATGGCAAGGATTTTTCCTCATAATTATTATAAATATTTTTATATATATTTTCCCACCCTCCCCTTAAACAGCTTATATTTCACCGCATTTCTATTTCTCTTCAGTCCTGATGAAGAGTCAGACGGACTCGAAAGGTTAACTCTGTCTTCCTGTCCGCAGAGACTGTCAGTCCTGCTGAGTCTGTCCAAGGTTAAGGGGGAGATCGAATCGAGGCGTTCGGAATCAGGAAGGGTCTGCGCTGGGAGAAACTGTTCCCGGTGGCAGGAGGGTCAGGAACCAGAGGGACACACAGATTAAGGGCGATCGGGGGAAAGAACCAGAGGGGAACGGGAGTGGGGGTGAGGTGGATGGGGAGGGGGGGGAGATGGGTGAAGATTTAGTTTTAAACACAGCGAGTTGTTGTGATCTGGAAGGCGCTGCCTGAAAGGGAGGCGGAAGCAGATTCAATAGGAACTTTCAAAAGGGAATTTGTTAGACCACACTCGGAGCACCGTGCACAGTTCCAGTCTCCGTATCCCTCAGTTAGACCGCACTCGGAGCACCGTGCACAGTTCCGGTCTCCGTATCCCCCTCAGTTAGACCACACTCGGAGCACCGTGCACAGTTCCGGTCTCCGTATCCCTCGGTTAGACCACACTCGGAGCACCGTGCACAGTTCCGGTCTCCGTATCCCCTCGGTTAGACCACACTCGGAGCACCGTGCACAGTTCCGGTCTCCGTATCCCCTCGGTTAGACCACACTCGGAGCACCGTGCACAGTTCCGGTCTCCGCATCCCTCGGTTAGACCACACTCGGAGCACCGTGCACAGTTCCGGTCTCCGTATCCCCTCGGTTAGACCACACTCGGAGCACCGTGCACAGTTCCGGTCTCCGTATCCCCTCGGTTAGACCACACTCGGAGCACCGTGCACAGTTCCGGTCTCCGCATCCCCTCGGTTAGACCACACTCGGAGCACCGTGCACAGTTCCGGTCTCCGTATCCCTCGGTTAGACCACACTCGGAGCACCGTGCGCAGTTCCGATCTCGATGTGAGACGGTCACCAATAAATCCAATCCGGGGTGGGGAGTCCAGGAGTAACACCTTTCCCCAGGGAGCGGGGGGAATGTGGAACTCACTCCCACAGGGAGGGTTTGCGAGGGGAATGGCGGAGATGCTTTCGAGGGGGGAGAGGGAGGAGAGCTGGACAAGGAGCAGCACGATGCTGTTGGGCTGAATGTCTGCTTCCTGTGCTGTATCTACGTTGTTGAAGTCAGTGAGAGTTTGTTCACCCTGCTCTGTTCTGTCTGCAGGTTCGATGGACCTCGCTATTCTCCAGCAGTTGGAGCGAGGGCCTTGCACTCCCCTGGAACTGGCAAAGGCAGTGGGTGCAGAGTCCAAGAGAGATGTTAATCCCAAACTCTACGCCCTGGAGAAGAGAGGCCTGGTCAGGAAGAGTGGCGGGACCTGGGTGAGCGCCAGAGACAGCGACAGAGGAGGTGAGACAGGACTTAAAATACGGGTCCGTCAGGAATTGATTGAGAAATTAACAGACTCGAGGGGGCTGCATGGACCTCCTCCTGTTCCTGTGTAACAGGCTTGAGGGGCTGAATGGGCCTCCTCCTGTTCCTGTGTAACAGGCCCGAGGGGCTGAATGGGCCTCCTCCTGTTCCTGTGTAACAGGCTCGAGGGGCTGAATGGCCCTCCTCCTGGGAAGTACTGAGGGAGTGCCGCACTGTATGAGGGTAAGGACTGAGGGAGTGCTGCTCTGTCGGACAGTCAGTGCGGAAGGAGTGTAGCACTGTAGGTTATGAGGTCTGTGGTTGTTTGTGGGAGCTTACTGTGTACAAATTGGTTGTCACTTTTTCTGTGTTACACTAAATGCACTATCTCCCAGCGCGGTGTCAGTCCCCAAGAACCGACTCGCTCACTGAGTGACCCTGATTGCGCTCCGTGACTCCATCTTACCTAAGATTCCTCTGCTCCATCTATCTCCAGGTATGTCTCTGGTCCCGTACAACATGAAGCCTGGTCCTGTGGTGAGCAGCAATCAGCCTGCAGTCGGTAAGTGACTTCCTGGTGTGGGATTCATACAGAGTCCGGGGATTCCTCCGCATTGCTACCTTTGGTCCTCCTGGTCCCGGAGACAATCTCAGCTCATCACTCTGTATAAACTTATACGTTTTACAGAAACTCCACTTGTGATCTGCACCTGTTGGCCCTCGTGCTCTGCGAGATTTCACCCCTCAACGTGACCTGGATTTGCGGGGGTAGAGGGCAAAACGTGACAATTTGCAGATGACTGTTATGGCACAGCTGATACTGAGAAGAGCCCATGGTGTTAGAGGCAAGGTACTAGCATGGAAAGAAGATTGGCTGTCTGGCAGGAGGCAGAGAGTGGGGATAAGGGGGTCCTTCTCAGGATGGCGGCCGGTGACTAGTGGAGTTCCGCAGGGGTCAGTGTTGGGACCACAACTTTTCACTTTATACATTAATGATCTAGATGAAGGAACTGAGGGCATCCTGGCTAAGTTTGCAGATGATACAAAGACAGGTGGAGGGACAGGTAATATTGAGGAGGCTGGGGAGGCTGCAGAAGGATTTGGACAGGTTAGGAGAATGGGCAAAGAAGTGGCAGATGGAATATAACGTGGGGAAGTGTGAGGTCATGCACTTTGGTAGGAAGAATAGAGGCATAGACTATTTTCTAAATGGGGAGAGAATTCAGAAATCTGGAGTTCAAAGGGACTTGGGAGTCCTAGTCCAGGATTCTCTTAAGGTTAACTTGCAGGTTGAGTCGGTAGTTAGGAAGGCAAATGCAATGCTGGCATTTATTTCGAGAGGACTAGAATATAAAAGCAGGGATGTGCTGCTGAGGCTTTATAAGGTTCTGGTCAGAACACATTTAGAATATTGTGAGCAATTTTGGGCCCCGTATCTGAGGAAGGATGTTCTGGCCCTGGAGATGGTCCAGAGGAGGTTCACGAGAACGATCCCAGGAATGAAAGGCTTAACATATGAGGAACGTTTGAGGACTCTGGGTCTATAGTCGATGAAGTTTAGAAGGATGAGGGGGGATCTGATTGAAACTTACAGAATACTGAAAGGCCTGGATAGAGTGGACGTGGGGAAGATGTTTCCATTAGTAGGAGAGACTAGGACCCGAGGGCACAGCCTCAGAGTAAAGGGAAGACCTTTGAGAACAGAGATGAGGAGAAACTTCTTTAGCCAGAGAGTGGTGAATCTATGGAATTCATTGCCACAGAAGGCAGTGGAGGCCAGGTCATTGAATGTATTTAAGACCGAGATAGATAGGTTCTTGATTGGTAAGGGGATCAAAGGTTACGGGGAGAAGGCGGGAGAATGGGGTTGAGAAACTTATCAGCCATGATTGAATGGCGGAGCAGACTCGATGGGCCAAATGGCCTAATTTCTGTTCCTATGTCTTATGGTCATATACTAAACACTGAGTTGTTCAAATCCCAGAGGGAGACTTGAAACAACTGCCACAACTCATTTTGCAAATAGTTGAAGGGGAGGTGGTGAAATCCTGGTCTTGTCACTGGCCTGGTAATCCAGAGACCCAGGGTAATCCTCTGGGGACCTGGGTTCATATCCCACCCCCAGGGCAGATGGTGGAATTTGAATTCAATAAAAATCTGGAATTAAAAGTCTGATGATGACCAGCAAACCGTTGTTGATTGTTGTAAAAACCCATCCGGTTCACTCATCCCATTTAGGGAACGAAATCTGCCGTCCTTACCCGGTCTGGCCTACATGTGACTCCAGGCCCCCAGCAATGTGGTTGACTCTTAAATGCCCTCTAAACAAGGGCAGTTAGGGGTGGGCAATAAATGCTGGCCCAGCCAGTGACACCCACATCCCATGAACGAATAATTAAAACAGAAATGTCTATGTTTCGAGATGCGGGCTTTGAATTCAGGAGTAATAAGACCACTGAGTCTCATAGGTTTTTTCAGAACTAGATTAAACACCTATTAATAAGAGAAATGATTTTAAGCACATTCATATGTCTATAAATGACTAATATAATAACTTCTAAATCCCTGAATTAATCTAACTCCCAGTTACACCTTTGTTAAGGCAACAGTAAGAGACACACAGATTGTAAAAGATCCAGGTAAAGAAACATGATACCCTGAACAATCCAATTCAAAATGAGTTTTCCTAACTTCAGTTCTGTGTAGACAGTAGCTTGAGGCTTAGATGCTGAAGGCTTTTCACACTTGTTAGATCTTAAAAATATCTGCCCTTACACACAGCCTTCTCTCCTTTATACATATTCTCCCCTTTGAATGCAAATTCCCATTGTTTCACCATATCTTTGGACTTTACCACCATGATCATAACATTTATTGTTTTACCAGTAATCTTTGGGAAAAATAAACACATTTTTCTGAACTTCTCCTGGCTAGGTGACACATTTCACACCACCTTTGAAAACAATCTAGTCTAGTTTTTTTCAAAATGTAAATGTTATTTTACACCTTACACTCTAAACTTCCCCAATGTTTAAATACTTAGCATTTCAAAAATAGTTTATCTTCTAATGCATCAAAGCCTTCAGACCAGCTGCCTTTAATCCAATTGGTCTCATACACTCACACTCTCACGCACACACACGGTCCCACACACATACACCCTCACACATACACACACCCTCATACTGTCCCAAACACACACCCTCACACACACAGGCTCGAGGGGCTGAATGGGCCTCCTCCTGTTCCTGTGTAACAGGCTCGAGGGGCTGAATGGGCCTCCTCCTGTTCCTGTGTAACAGACTCGAGAGGGGGTGAATGAGCCTTCTCCTGTTCCTGTGTAACAGGCTCGAGGGGCTGAATGGGTCTCCGCCTGTTCCTGTGTAACAGGCTCGAGGGGCTGAATGGGCCTCCTCCTGTTCCTGTGTAACAGGCTCGATGGGCTGAATGGCCTCCTCCTGTTCCTGTGTAACAGACTCGAGGGGCTCAGTGGGCCTGCTCCTGGGAAGTACTGGAAGAACAATGCACTGTCAGATGGTCACTGCTGAGGGAGTGCCGCACTGTGAGAGGGTCAGTACTGAGGGAGTGCTGCACTGTCAGAGGGTCAGTAATGAGGGAGTGCCGCACTGTCAGAGGGTCAGTACTGAGGGAGTGCCGCACTGTCAGAGGGTCAGTACTGAGGGAGTGCTGCACTGTCAGAGGGTCAGTAATGAGGGAGTGCCGCACTGTCAGAGGGTCAGTACTGAGGGAGTGCTGCACTGTCAGAGGGTCAGTACTGAGGGAGTGCCGCACTGTCAGAGGGTCAGTACTGAGGGAGTGCTGCACTGTTAGAGGGTCAGTATTGAGGGAGTGCTGCACTGTCAGAGGGTCAGTACTGAGGGAGTGCCGCACTGTCAGAGGGTCAGTACTGAGGGAGTGCCGCACTGTCAGAGGGTCAGTACTGAGGGAGTGCTGCACTGTCAGAGGGTCAGTACTGAGGGAGTGCTGCACTGTCAGAGGGTCAGTACTGAGGGAGTGCTGCACTGTCGGAGGGTCAGTGCTGAGGGAGTGTCGCACAGTCAGAGGGTCAGTGCTGAGGGAGTGCTGCACTGTCAGATGGTCAGTACTGAGGGAGTGCTGCACTGTCGAATGGTCAGTACTGAGGGAGCACCAACGTTCGGAGGGTCAGTACTGTGGAAGCACTGCACTGACACAGGCTCATTACTGAGGGACTCCTGCACTGTTGGTTATGATGTCTGTGGTTGTTTGTGGGAGCTAACTGTGTACAAATTGGTTGTCACTTTTTCTGTGTTACACTAAATGCACTATCTCCCAGCGCGGTGTCAGTCCCCAAGAGCAGACTCGCTCACTGAGTGACCCTGATCACACTCCGTAACTCCATCTTACTGAAGATTCCTCTGCTCCATTTATCACCAGGTACGTCTCTGGTCCCGTACAATGTGAAGGCTGGTCCTGTGGTGAGCAGCAATCAGCCTGCAGTCGGTAAGTGACTTCCCGGTGTGGGATTCATACAGAGTCCGGGGATTCCTCCGCATTGCTATCTTTGTCCTCCTGTCCCTGGGAGACAATCCCAGTTCGTCACTCTGTATAAACTTGTACGTTTTACAGAAACTCCAATTGTGACCTGCACCTGTTGGCCCTCGTGCTCTGTGAGATTTCACCCCTCGATGTGACCTGGATTTGGGGGGGCAGGGCACAATGTGAAAGTTTGCAGATGACTGTTGTAGCACAGCTGATACTAAACACTGAGTTATTCAAATCCCAGAGGGAGACTTGAAACAACTGCCACAACTAATTTTGCAAATAGTTGAAGGGGAGGTGGTGGAATCCTGGTCTTGTCACTGGCCTGGTAATCCAGAGACCCAGGGTAATCCTCTGGGGACCTGGGTTCATATCCCACCCCCAGGGCAGATGGTGGAATTTGAATTCAATAAAAATCTGGAATTAAAAGTCTGATGATGACCAGCAAACTGTTGTTGATTGTTGTAAAAACCCATCTGGTTCACTCATCCCATTTAGGGAACGAAATCTGCCGTCCTTACCCGGTCTGGCCTACATGTGACTCCAGGCCCCCAGCAATGTGGTTGACTCTTAAATGCCCTCTAAACAAGGGCAGTTAGGGGTGGGCAATAAATGCTGGCCCAGCCAGTGACACCCACATCCCATGAACAAATAATTAAAACAGAAATGTCTATGTTTCGAGATGTGGGCTTTGAATTCAGGAGTAATAAGACCACTGAGTCTCATAGGTTTTTTCAGAACTAGATTAAACACCTATTAATAAGAGAAATGATTTTAAGCACATTCATACGTCTATAAATTACTAATATAATAACTTCTAAATCCCTGAATTAATTTAACTCCCAGTTACACCTTTGTTAAGGCAACAGTAAGAGACACACAGATTGTAAAAGATCCAGGTAAAGAAACATGATACCCTGAACAATCCAATTCAAAATGAGTTTTCCTAACTTCAGTTCTGTGTAGACAGTAGCTTGAGGCTTAGATGCTGAAGGCTTTTCACACTTGTTAGATCTTAAAAATATCTGCCCTTACACACAGCTTTCTCTCCTTTATACATATTCTCCCCTTTGAATGCAAATTCCCATTGTTTCACCATATCTTTGGACTTTACCACCCTGATCATAAAATTTATCCTATTACCAATTTTACGAGTAACCTTTGGGACTTCTCCTGGCTAGGTGACACATTTCACACCTCCTTTGAAAACAATCTAGTCTAGTTTTTTTCAAAATGTAAATGTTATTTTACACCTTACACTATAAACTTCCCCAATGTTTAAATACTTAGCATTTCAAACATAGTTTATCTTCTAATGCATCAAAGCCTTCAGACCAGCTGCCTTTAATCCAATTAAGTCACACACACATACACACACACACTCTCACGCACACACGCACGCGCGCTCTCTCTCTCACTCGCTCTCTCTCAGGCACACACTCTCTCGCACACACACTCTCTCACATGCAAACACACAATCTCTCTCTCTCACACACACTCACAAACACACACCCCCACAGTGTCCCACACACACACGCACACACTCAATCACACACACACATAGACAGGCTCGAGGGGGCTGAATGGGCCTCCTCCTGTTCCTGTGTAACAGACTCAAGGGGCTGAATGGGCCTCCTCCTGGGAAGTACTGGAGGAACGATGCAATGTCGGATGGTCAGTACTGAGGGAGTGCTGCACTGTCGGAGGGTCAATACTGAGGGAGCACCAACTTTCGGAGGTCAGCATTGAGGGAGTGCCGCACAGTCAGAGGGTTAGTATTGAGGGAATGCTGCTCTGTCAGGGGGTCAGTACTGTGGGAGCACCAAATTTCGGAGGGTCAGTACTGAGCACTGTACACAGTTCCGGTCTCCGTATCCCTCGATTAGACCACACTGGGAGCACCGTGCACAGTTCCGGTCTCCGTATCCCTCGATTAGACCACACTGGGAGCACCGTGCACAGTTCCGGTCTCCGTATCCCTCGGTTAGACCACACTCGGAGCACCGTGCACAGTTCCAGTCTCTGTATCCCTCGGTTAGACCACACTCGGAGCATCGTGCACAGTTCCGGTCTCCGTATCCCCTCGGTTAGACCACACTGGGAGCACCGTGCACAGTTCCAGTCTCCGTATCCCCTCGGTTAGACCGCACTCGGAGCACCGTGCACGGTTCCGGTCTCCGTATCCCTCGGTTAGACCGCACTGGGAGCACCGTGCTCCGGTCTCCGTATCCCTCGGTTAGACCGCACTCGGAGCACCGTGCGCAGTTCCGGTCTCCGTATCCCTCGGTTAGACCGCACCTGGAGCACCGTGCACAGTTCCGGTCTCCGTATCCCTCGGTTAGACCGCACTCGGAGCACTGTGTACAGTTCCGGTCTCCGTATCCCTCGGTTAGACCGCACTCGGAGCACCGTGCGCAGTTCCGGTCTCCGCATCCCCTCGGTTAGACCTCACTCGGAGCACCGTGCACAGTTCCGGTCTCCGTATCCCTCGGTTAGACCACACTCGGAGCACCGTGCACAGTTCCGGTCTCCGTATCCCTCGGTTAGACCACACTCGGAGCACCGTGCACAGTTCCGGTCTCCGTATCCCTCGGTTAGACCACACTCGGAGCACCGTGCACAGTTCCGGTCTCCGTATCCCTCGGTTAGACCACACTCGGAGCACCGTGCACAGTTCCGGTCTCCGTATCCCTCGGTTAGACCACACTCGGAGCACCGTGCACAGTTCCGGTCTCCGTATCTCTCGGTTAGATCACACTCGGTACACCGTGCACAGTTCCGGTCTCAATGTGAGACGGTCACCAATAAATCCAATCCGGGGTGGGGAGTCCGGGAGAAACACCTTTCCCCAGGGAGCGGGGGGAATGTGGAACTCACTCCCACAGGGAGGGTTTGCGAGGGGAATGGCGGAGATGCTTTCGAGGGGGGAGAGGGAGGAGAGCTGGACAGGGAGCAGCACGATGCTGTTGGGCTGAATGTCTGCTTCCTGTGCTGTATCTACATTGTTGAAGTCAGTGAGAGTTTGTTCACCCTGCTCTGTTCTGTCTGCAGGTTCGATGGACCTCGCTATTCTCCAGCAGTTGGAGCGAGGGCCTTGCACTCCCCTGGAACTGGCAAAGGCAGTGGGTGCAGAGTCCAGGAAAGACGTTAATCCCAATCTCTACGCCCTGGAGAGGAGAGGCCTGGTCAGGAAGAGTGGCGGGACCTGGGTGAGCGCCAGAGACAGCGACAGAGGAGGTGAGACAGCAGCAGGTGGAGGGAGGACTGTGTCCCGATCTCGGGCACTGCGTTTCGGGGAGGGGGTCGAGGGCCGGGAGAGGGGGGCGTGGAGGAACGGGTCCCCCGGGCTGAGAGTGGGGAACGAGGGACCTCAGTCCGCGCGGAGAGAGAGAGAGAGACTGGGAGGTGCCGGGAGGCGTCGTGCTCCCCGGAGCGGAGGAGGTTAAGGGGGGGAGATTGAATCGAGGCGTTCGGAGTCAGGCAGGGTCTGCGATGGAGGCATTGAGGGTAAGCGATGGGCTGAATGGTCTCCTCGTGTGGTTCAATGCACCTTTCCTATGTTTCCCCTTTGACAGACCTTGAAGGGAGTGAACCTGGGACCAATCGCACTGGAACAAGAGGCACAGGCACAGGAAAGGAGGCAGCCAACATGCAGGTCACCAATCTGTACAATATCAATATCTCCGTCAACAGTCACGTGGGGGAACAGCACAACAACATTCAGCAGAACGGTCCCTCCATCAACAACATCTCCAGCCATGTGCAGGGAAACAGCTACATGCAAGTGGGATCCCAGAACACCATGAACATGAGTGAACATCAGCAGCAACAGGCAGACCAAACCACACCAGGTAACCTTCCAACCCAGCCCCACAAACCCTCACTAGTAACAAGATTGGCTCAGCAATCACCCCAGGTATGTACCTGAGGGAGTGCCGCACTGTCAGAGGGTCAGTACTGAGGGAGTGCCGCACTGTCGGAGGGTCAGTACTGATGGAGTGCCGCACTGTCAGAGGGTCAGTACTGAGGGAGTGCCGCACTGTCGGAGGGTCAGTACTGAGGGAGTGCCGCACTGTCAGAGGGTCAGTACTGAGGGAGCGCCGCACTGTCGGAGGGTCAGTACTGAGGGAGTGCTGCACTGTCAGAGGGTCAGTACTGAGGCAGTGCCGCACTGTCAGAGGGTCAGTACTGAGGGAGTGCCGCGCTGTCAGAGGGTCAGTACTGAGGGAGTGCCGCGCTGTCAGAGGGTCAGTACTGAGGGAGTGCTGCACTGTCGGAGGGTCAGTACTGAGGGAGTGCTGCACTGTCGGAGGGTCAGTACTGAGGGAGTGCTGCACTATCAGAGGGTCAGTACTGAGGGAGTGCTGCACTGTCAGAGGGTCAGTACTGAGGGAGTGCTGCACTGTCGGAGGGTCAGTACTGAGGGAGTGCTGCACTGTCGGAGGGTCAGTACTGAGGGAGTGCTGCACTATCAGAGGGTCAGTACTGAGGGAGTGCTGCACTATCAGAGGGTCAGTACTGAGGGAGTGCTGCACTATCAGAGGGTCAGTACTGAGGGAGTGCCGCATTGGTATCCTGGGCCATGTCTGTCCCCTCTAGTGAATAAAATGGGTCCCATTTCCTGTAATGGATGGGGTATGGGGTGAGGGGTGGGGTGTGAGGGGTGGGGGTGGGGTGTGAGGGGTGGGGGTAAGGGGTGGGGTGTGGGGATGAGTGGTGGGGGTGAGGGGTGGGGTGTGAGGGGTGGGGGTGGGGTGTGAGTGGTGGGGGTGGGGGGTGAGGGGTGAGAGGTGGGGTGTGAGGGGTGAGTGGTGGGGGGTGAGGGGTGGTGTGTGAGGGGTGAGGGGTGAGAGGTGGGGGATGAGGTGTGAGGGGTGGATTGTGAGCGGTGGGGGCGTGGGGGGTGAGGGGTGAGAGGTGCGACTGCTCCCCACTGTCCTCAGGATGATCCTTATTCCTGAATCTACATCAGGAAGGAGCAGACTATCTGGTCGTTGTCACATGGATTGTTTGTGGGATCTTGCTGTGCGCAAGTTTGCCCCGTGTTTCCTCCATTACAACAGTGAGTCCTCTTCCAAAGTGGCCGGTCATCAGCTGTGAGCTGTTTGACCGCACCCTGAGGTGCTCATCCAAGTCTTTCTCTCTCCTCACACAGGGAGTTCGGAGACGGGAGGTCCGGAGGTTCCAGGGGCAGGAGCCTCGGCGACGGGTGGTCCAGAGGTTCCAGGTGCAGGAGCCTCGGCGACGGGTGGTCCGGAGGTTCGAGGGGCAGGAGCCTCGGAGACGGGTGGTCCGGAGGTTCGAGGGGCAGGAGCCTCGGCGACGGGAGGTCCGGAGGTTCGAGGGGCAGGAGTCTCGGTGACGAGCGATGAATTTATCACCGAGATCCTCACTGAGCAGCTGAGTGGACTCCAGATCGGAAACAGGAACCAGATGACGATCATCTGCGATCCTCCGAGTGAGGATCCCTTGAGTGAGGATCCCTCGAGTGAGGATTCCCCATTTCAGAGTCTCTCGAGTGAAGATTCCTCGATTGGGAATGTCGAAGCTTTCTTCGATCCTGTGGAAATTTCGGGTGATGGGCAAGGGGGCGTCCGGGAGCACAGCTAATAATCCTTCAGAATTCCCATTCAGCCCCGTCTGCCCTCCTGACCCTCCCGGGACACCCCATCTACCCCTCTGACCCTCCCGGGATGCCCCGTCTGCCCTCCTGACTGGTCCCGGGATGCCCCGTCTGCCCTCTTGACTGTCCCAGGACACCCCGTCTGCCCTCCTGACTGTCCCATTCAGCCCCGTCTGCCCTCCCGACCGTCCCGGGACACCCCGTCTGCCCTCCTGGCTGTCCCGGGACGCCCCGTCTGCCCACCTGCCGTCACAGGACGCCCCGTCTGCCCTCCTGACCGTCCCAGGACGCCCCATCTGCCCTCCTGACTGTCCCATTCAGCCCCGTCTGCCCTCTGACCATCCCGGGACGCCCCGTCTGCCCTCCTGACCGTCCCAGGACGCCCCGTCTGCCCTCCTGACTGTCCCGGGACGCCCTGTCTGCCCTCTCAGGTGGGTGTAAAAATCTCGGTGAACGTACCTGTCGGGACACCTTGGGACGGTTCCTTTTGTTGAAGGTGTTGGTTCAATGACGCTGCAGCTGTGGGGATGCGAGTTTTATCCTTCACTTAACCTCTTTGTCGTCATTCGTCTGCGATCGAAGGAGCAGATGCAACGATCAAAATCTTCACGACATCGAGTTGCGGGCATTGCCTGGGAATTCTGTCTCTCGCTAGCTTCGGTGAAGTTACCGATATACATCTCGTTGTTTCGTGTTTCAGCTCCAAGCACTTTAGTAATTTCTGATCAATGGATACCTCGTCTTTGTTGTAGGACAGCAGACTCATGTTAAGTTTTATGTGATCACTGTAAAAGTACATTTGAAAAACATGACCCGATCAACCTCTGGTGGGCTCTGGACTTTGACTGAAATGAGAATCTGTTTTGCTGCTGGGATGGGGTGCATTCCGATAGATGCTACCTTTTACATTCTTACATGAATTCTTCTTCATTCTCCTGTGTTTTACTTTTGGTAATTTATGATAAAATATATAATTTCTTTCAAAAATGTATCTGTGTTCTCCTTGGAGAAGAGGTCGAGAGGAAGTTTGATCAAGGTATTCAAAATCATGAGGGGTCTGGACAGGGGAGAAAGGGAGAAACTGTTCCCATTGGCGGAAGGATAGAGAACGGGAGGGCACAGATTTAAAGTAATTGGTGAAAGAAGCAATGGAGACACGAGGAGAAACTTTTTCAAACTCAGACAATATTACGCTTACACATACTGACACTCACACACACTCACACACGTACATACAGCACACATACAGTAACACTCATATATACACACACGCATGCATGCGGGCACACATTCACACACACGTACATACTCTCTCTCACACACACACGCACATATATACACACACACACACACACAACGCCATCAACAAACCACACCTTTCAGAACATCAGTATAGGAATAATTCCATCTCTAATTGCTTCTGTCTCTTTCTTTCTCTCTCTCACTTACACAAACACACAGTGACACCCACACCTCCCTCCCAGGGCATCAATACAGGAACAACTCCATCTCTAACTGCTTGTGCACACTGCCGCTATCCCACTTCAAACCTAATGTCTAAAATATATTGCTCTGACTCGCCTTGAGTACTCCTGTATATGTGATATATACATTGTTAGAAATTCACTCATGCAATGGCCAGGCCAGCATTTGTTCCCCAATCCTAATTGCCCCCTTGAACTAAGTGGCTTGCTTGACCATTTCAGAGGGCAGTTTGGAGAAATTAATATATATAATATATGTGATATCTAAAAATATATATGCATAGGCACACAAACAAACATACACACACACACAGTGAGATGAGGGGAAATTTCTTCACCCAGAGACCGGTGAGACTGTGGAATTCACTACCACAGAAAGTAGTTGAGACCAAAACATTGTATGTTTTCAAGAAGGAGTTAGATTTAGCTCTTGGGGTGAAAGGGATCAAAGGATATGGGGAGAAAGCGGGAGCAGGATATTGAGTTGGATGATCAGCCACGATCATAA